>NC_047504.1:11416905-11438687 GCF_902827115.2 Pseudochaenichthys georgianus | reverse complement strand
TTCTAGATAGAGATATAAATAAAATTAGCGTAACATCAGCTGTCGTTTATATATTCAATTATTTAGATTGTAACTATTTCGTAGGTAGAAAATACATTTTAAGCTTGTTTACACCACGGATCCAAATACTGTATTTTTACTTCACTAAATTAATAGGCAGCTACAATCTTAGCTTGTCTCTTCTTTTGTCTTGTCATCTCTTCTCTCTTTTGAATTTTTTCCAATTTCCAAATCGCTCGTCCTTGACTTTGACCTTTCCCTCGTCCGGTGCAATAATTTCTGGAGCTGAATGTCAGCAACCATCAAAAAAAGGCTCCCCCTCCCAAAATGGCATCAATTTCAGCCTTGTTAGGCCGCACACACACACACACACACACACACACACACACACACACACACACACACACACACACACACACACACACACACACACACACACACACACACACACACACACACACACACACACACCCACACACACACACACACACACACACACACACACACACACACACACACACACACACACACACACACACACACACACACACACACACACACACACACACACACACAATGTGAACCAATCCCTCCGTCGCTGTCAGTGAACAAGTGGCGACCCGCTGGGTGAAAAAAGGGCACGGTGAGAAATGCTCTCAATCACTTTCAATGAATCCCCCCTCCTCCCTGCTTGAAGGGACTGTTTTTCCACGCGGTGTGTGTGAGGGGGGGGGCTCCCAGATATTGATTTATTATCCTCAGCTATGATAGTGTAGGCTGGCAGACTCCTTGGCATCAGGCAGTCATCAAGAAGAGACTCCCGAAAGCAGCAAGTGGTGAACGAATCTGTGCAAATATTAAAAACTGCTACGGTTTCCTAAATAATACACAACATTCCCCCGTTGCGATTTCCAGACACTTCTTATCTCATGCTAATAGTGTGGATAATGATAATAAAATAGTGTGTGTGTGTGTGTGTGTGTGGGGGGTGGCCCTGCTTGAAATGATTAGAAGGTTGTGGCCATTATGAGCTGCTCTCTGCCTTTTGTATCTGCTGTAATGAATACTGAGGGGGGCATTTGGAGTACTTTGAGGAGCTAACAGCCTTTTTAATCCTTTAATCCTGAGGAAAACCAATTTCACACACACACACACACACACACACACACACACACACACACACACACACACACACACACACACACACACACACACACACACACACACACACACGCGCACACAATATGAAAGGGATCTCATGATTCTGCTATGTGCGTGTGCGTGTGTGTTTAACCTGCTCTCGTTAATTTCCCGGCTCACAGACCTGGTGATCCTGGAGATTAGGTTCATTAAAATCACATATTGTACGCACTGCGGTGTGTGTGTGTGTGTGTGTGTGTGGTGTGTGTGTGCGTGTGTTGGGATCAAGTGAGCAGATAGGGAAGGGCCATCGGTGTCTGTTGTTATCGCTCTTGTAGGTCCTACCACACACACACACACACACACACACGTCAGTTTGACCTGACAGGTTTGACTCCGGCTCGTCTGTAAACCGCCCCGCTGTGACGGGTCCTGCAGAAACCTTTACCAAAGTTTCATCTTTTAACCTTTACTCAACGGGGGGGCTAATCCTGAGCCCCTTTAAGTACACTAAACACCCTCGATTTAAAATAAAACCACACCCCTTTGATGCACCTTACATTGCAATACACATGGGATTTTAAAATAATAATTCAAGCCTAATAATTGCAGACCTTTCTTAGTTACAAAAATACATCTAGAACTTTCTTTCTCCCTGCTGCATTACGGCACACTAGTCATTATTTAAGTATTTTTGATTCGCTAATATTCGATGCACTTTCCTAAATCAAAGCTGCCTTTTTTCCTCTTACATTATCTTACGTGTATGCAGCGTTTTAACGTTGTAGCTCATGGAGAGAGAGCTGGATGTCGTATAGATTTCCATCTGAAGTGAATGCATACAATAGCCTTATATATATTATTAGAAGTATATAAGTACAGTCTATATACTAAGTTACCGTACTTTTCGGACTATAAGCCGCGACTTTTTCCCCCATTTTTTTGTACAGCTAACGGCCACTAGGGAACCTCCTAAATCTATGGATTTCACAGGTAAAATTAACCACCTTTAACTCTACGGGCTCTATGACCGGTCCGCGCCCGCCACCTTTAAGCGGCGGGAAAAGAGTGAGACAGGTCGCGCGCCAAAGTAAAAGTGGAACCGAGAGACAGAACGAGAGCAAGACAGACGGACAATTTAGCTGCTGCGGCTTATATGCAGGTGCGCTTTATAGTCCGAAAAGTACGGTACTCTTAACCATTAGATCTATTTAAAACGTGCACAGCTCAGTACCGAAACGACTGTAATAATGCTTTCGTGCATCAAGCTCGTTAACAAGTGAATTACTTTTCGCTACCTAAGTCTGAAAAACACTACTTTTTAATATCATAGATTTCACAAATTGTGAAAATGTTTCTGTAAAAGCATCAAATAATAAAGAAATACACAAGAAACCCGCTTATGTTCTGCTAAATGACGGACACACAGGAGTGTTGGAGTATTCAATGTGTGTGTGAGATGTGTAAACTATTCCCTGCATTAAAGGACTATGTTGAAGAGGAGCTCACGCAGTGGCTACTGAAAGAGGTTGATAAGGCAGCAGTGTGTGTGTGTGTGTGTGTGAATTCCTTTATGTGCTGTATGAGGGTTGTGTGTGTTTCTGTGCAGCTCCTCCTATCATAGCTTCATAATGGAGCCGTGTCTGGGGAGTTTTATCACCGTGCTCCAAGGGCCCCACGATGCTGAAAAGGTGACTGAATTGAAAAGAGAGTAGGGACATTTATGCTTGTCTTTATACATGTGTGTGTGTGTGTGTGTGTGTGTGTGTGTGTGTGTGTGTGTGTGTGTGTGTGTGTGTGTGTGTGTGTGTGTGTGTGTGTGTGAGAGAGTGAAAGACGCTGTGTGTGTGTGTGTGTGTGTGTGTGTGTGTGTGTGTGTGTGTGTGTGTGTGTGTGTAAGAGTCAAGAGGGCAGTACACCGGAGAGAATCGCAGAAGAATCGTCTTCCCAGCATGCCTCAGGGCTTCCCTTAGTCCCTCCATAGGTGTGTAGCAACATAATTAGACAGATAAAAAGCAACGGCGAATGTGGACGCTCAGATAAGGTCTAATGAGAGGGAGAGGGAGAGGGGGAGGAATGAAAGGAAGGGGTAGACGGGAGGAAAGAGTATTATTAGTGAGACATACAGGCGTTCTCATAATCAGGGAAAAGTCTGAAGTCTTGAATCTCACCTTTTGAAAAGGGAAATGCTTTCATGCCAATGCAGTGTTTTCCTGGGACGTAGTGTAAAAGATAATTTGTTTAACTTCCTAACGCAACAGAGAACCGCAGTGACGCGTCCTGAAACCCGGACTTCAACTCCTTCCGGTTCCTTCGTCAAAAACGCAATGTCTCCTAGGGTTTAGGAAAATAGCTGGAAATCAGGTCTGTGGTTGAGACGCATTCAAGAGACGGATCACGTTTTGTTCAGCCGGATAATATCCACGTCTATCCTACTTTTATAATTTTCGAAGCATAAATCTAGTCGCAAGAAGCAAAATGCTAACGTTATGCTATAAAGAAACTACAGCAGGGTTGCGTCTTCAACGTCACGCCGACTTAACATCCATATTCAAACACACAGATTGTAAAAGGTACGAGTTGAAGCGTTTGTTTGAACAGTTTGCAGGAGGCAGGGACTTGCTTTCAAACAGAACAGGGCAACACACACTTACCGGGAGTGTTCACGTGTTCGGCGTAATGACGTACAACGACCTGGACAACCTCTGTAGTCCTATTCAGCCACTCGGTAACAACTATCGTTTTTCAGACACGTCCACTCTTCAGAAATCACCAGCGGGGTCACTGCTGATGGATTTAATGTCGTAGAACAAAACGTGATCCGTCTCTTCAATGCGTCTCAACCACCGACCTTAGTTCCAGCTATCTTCCAAAACCCTACGGAGAAACTGCTTTGCTTTTTATCGAAGGAACCGGACGTGGTAAAAATGCTAACTTACTTCCGGGTTTTAGGACGCGTCACTGCGGTTCTCTACTCCAAGAAGCTGATTATGAATAATTACAGCTGCTAATGTCAAGATATTCAGAGGCAAAACAATTAAAAAAAGTAATTTATATCCTATTCATTTGTATTTGTATGTAAATAACCACTATACGTGACATTACAGATGATTACATTTTGAGCAGGGGTGTCAAACTCAATTTCATCACGGGCCACATCAGCATTATGGTTGCACTCAAAGGGCCGGTGGTAACTTTAAGACTATATAAGAATACATATATAAATATTTAATAATATAAAATAATATATTACATTATTGCCTCTGAATTGGATTATTATCGGATAGGGTAATAACTTCATAATTAACTCTGTCTGAAAGCAGAAGTCTAGGGCAAATAATTGCAAGGCTCTTCAGTGAGAATGTCACAAAATGATTTAAAAAGAAAAGCCAAATTCTGGAAAAACAAAAAAAAGAAGTGACATTTTGAAAATAAAGTAACATTTTGAAAAATATATATAATTCTGAGAAATAAATGCATATTTTGAAGAAAGAAAGTCAAATTCTGAGAAAAAAGACATTGTGATGCATTGTGGGACATGTAGTTTATGGGCAACGTGCTTCTGTAAAGTGGCATGTAACCGTATAATAAACATATTATATTCTTTGCAAGCTCTTGTGGGGCCACAGATTATGAAGTCGCGGTCCGGATTTGGCCCCCGGGCCTTGAGTTTGACACCCCTGCTATAGAGTTTTTGCCGGTTGACACTGACTTCGGGACTGTTGACGTTCTTTTTCAGGATGGTGATGAATAAGGCAGTCTTTTAACGAATCACAAAACAACAACAAAACAACCGGTAATGGCAGATTCTGGCTCATTGGCAGTTGATATACAGATAAGAAGTTTGTGATGGAAGGAATGAAGCAGCAGGGGCTGATGGGAGTTGTAGTCTTCAAGAGAATTAAACTGATGAATATTTAATATAAGGGGGAAAAGGTGCTGGAAATTGGAAGCTGTTTTGCCGTGTTTCCTCTCGTATTTGATCAACCTCGAAGGACTTTCTTCTACATTTCAAAGCCTCCACTCCTCTGCAAGTCCTCTTTGCTTTCTGACTTTGTATTAGCTCTCTCTCCAAAAATAAATCCCACAATGCACGTGGTTGTAATTCACTCAGAGCGCAGTGCAGAGTATTGTTTTGTCCTTTGGCTGTTTCCCTTCGATCGGTCGTTGCAGATCACTTGGCTGTGTCTAAGTTGGCAGAGAAGACGCAAACATGGAGTGCGTCATCTCCTCAAAACACATGATCAGAATAACTCTAAATAAATAAGCATCCTCACTGTACCTTCAGTGTGATCTGATGGGTTCACTTTGCCCGCATGCAGGTACATTTATTTTGAATTAGGAAAGCATCCTGTAAGGAATATATACTAACATGAATACTGATTCAAACACAACCCAAGTCAGACATACAACACTGAAAAACAATGTCAACATACAACATTTGTCTTCGTTTCATTCGCAGTGTGAGGTAGGAAACATCAAATCTTAGTCGAGTCGGGATTTTATGTCCCAAGTGGAGCAAAAGCTTAAGTGCGTGTTAACGCCACATGCTTTATGTACTGCACGTCATCTCTTCACATCGCACTGGAAATCATTTAGCTTGCACCTCAGAACTGAAAGCATGCAATAGCTTTAGTCGTCTTGAAGTCGTAAAAGCCAGTCGTGACAAAAGTTGGGTTTGGTAGGATGTAAAATGTGAAGGCATTATACTGTAACTTTAATTTGGATATATTTAAATCAGTGTGTCTTTGTGTTGTACAGGCAGTGTTACAACCCGGCTCGTGGGCTGTAACATAAAGCAGGGAGGTGAGACGAGAGGTAAGAATAATATAGTTGTTGTGTTTAAACCATGTTTAAACACAACAACTATACCAGCATCAGGTCCCCGAAACTGGGACGGCACCCCACGTGGTGTGGAGGGGTCGTCACATTAGAGACGCTGATATGTCCTCTTTTTACGTGTTATTCATGTGTTAACTTGTACCTGAGATTTTGGATTTGTCACTTGTTGTCCTTATTGATACGAAGCCACTGAATGTCTCACAATACAAATGGTTTTGAGATAGTTGACCTAGAAGTTAAAGTCGTGCCTTAAAGGGGACCTATCATGCCAAATGCACGTTGTGATGTCTCTTATACATCAATGTGTCCCCGGTGCGTCGGGGAACTCCCGCAGCGTCAGAAAATAAAACCCTCTCTCTTTTCCTCCGTACCCATCTTTTAAAAACGGGTGGACAACGAGCGGATACAGATTCCATCCGAACTGATGTCAAATCGGCGGCGGACCCACAGAAAGAAACAATGCCTGATGTGTTTTGGACGTCTTTGTTTACTTTAGCATCGCTAACACTCAGAGCTAACCTGTACTGGAGAGCACACGTGTTTTAAAAAGCAGGAAATAAAAAAAGAACTCACCTTGTGATAAACCCGCAGGAGAAAAAGCATTTGAGCTCCATTCTGTTTCAGAAATAATCTTTGATGTGGTTTAAACAGGATGGCGTTTTATCACAGCAGAATTTAACTTTATCTCCGGTAGAATTCTGATCAGGCATTAGCTCCGCCTCCTCTTCTTTCTTTTTTTTCAAGCTAAGGACCCAGAATCTGCGTTTCTCTCACAGGGCTTCAAAAGAGGGGTTTGAGCAGTATGGCTGCAACGGGGGATCTGTTTGTATTTTGAAAAAAAGACTTCACAGACATGTTTTGTATAGCAGGTATGGCCCTACAATATATTTACAAATATAGCATGATAGGTCCTCTTTAAATGAATCCCATGTTAGTGAGTCGAAGTGTTTTCCGCCTTTCTCACATCTCCCTTTCTTTGTGTCCTGGTTCGTTAGCAGCCCGCTGTTTAATCCGCACGAGGTAATGGTATCGATTAACAGGAACCCAACCGGTTGAATAGCCAGCAATACGATGATCAATCATATCTTTAGGAGTCCCGGGCCACATGTTGGAGCCCCGCTTTAATTCAATCCCCATTATCCGGGCTGGGGAGGAGGCCATAATGGATTTGTGCACTCTAACAGAAAATGGCTTTTTGAACCAACACACAATTAGCACAAAGAGTTTTTTGGCAAACCCATATTATCAACATAATGGGAAATAAGCCCGCAGCTTTTTAAATGAGTTAGAAAATGGGGGGTTAATAATGTCTACAGAAAGTTTTCAACTTTAATTTATCATTTCAGAAGAGACCATTAATCAGAGCCACTGTGAAGCCATGTTTTCCTATTGATTTCAATCTATTATTCAGTTAATTTCCCCACAAAGTACTTTCTGTGGTTTTTAGTTTACCGCTGGGATGAAATTAGCTTCCTATGTCCCAACAGCATTATGCATGTGAGTATGCAACGAGACAAAACATTAAAGTGTCCGAACAGGGGGGAAAAGCAACTTCTATTAAATGTTTTGTTCATTAAAAGCCAAATACTACGGCGGACAAGCTTCAAAAACAGACCTGAGGCGGATCAGAGGTTGTATATATTTACATTTCTTTAAAAGTATCAATAGTATATCTCAAGGTCAAAGTACTTACTTAACAGGACAAGGTCGATCATGTTTTGGTCTCAACTACATAACATGTTTTAAAACAGATAAAATAGAAATATACTTCCTGTACAACTTCTACAGAACATCATCCGGTCGTGTTTTCACGTTGTCTTGTATCGATATGAATATTCCCTTATACACAAATACCAATATACTGTAACCCCAAATCCATTGCGTTACCATGGAGACCTGAGTAAATTCCACATAGCTGCACGTAACCTTCGAGGAAGAGTTCAAAGTCAAAAGAACAATAGCTGCACCAAATAGAGGTGTTGTAAAAAGGAGGCGAGCAGGGATTTTTAAAAAGCCGATGACTTGTGTGCGAGGTAAACAAAGCTTCCTCGCCTGGTGGCCTAATACTCTGAAAAAGTGCCAAATCAGCCGGTGAGGATTCAGTGTGTGTGGGGATTAAAGCTAACACCTCGCGAGCCTGTGGCAGCCCTGTATGCAAACACAGTGCGCTACGTTAACCCAGTTTGATATCACAATGCATAATCTCTGCTTTTTAAAACACACACACACACACACACACACACACACACACACACACACACACACACACACACACACACACGCGCGCGGGCATAATCTCTTCTTCCCCGCAACTGTCGGTGTGTGACCTCTACGGCCCGATGGCTGCTGAGTGACGGGACGCTGATCTCTGCACACCACCACGCCGTGTTAGGCTCATGAACAACACACACACACACACACACACACACACACACACACACACACACACACACACACACACACACACACACACACACACACACACACACACACACACACACACACACACACACCACACACACACACACACACACACACACACACACACACACACACACACACACACACACACACACACACACACACACACACACACACACACACACACACACACAGTATTTGTTGGGATGTATTACAGAAGCACGTGATACTACACTGCCCTTCCTGCGAGGTTACACCCTGTAGGTGTTTTCCACTTGAGACTGAGTGACCTCTGGTGACCTTCATCAAACCGGAGCCTCTGACTTTCAACTTTATGATAATTCAAGCAAATTCTCCCACTCATCTCCCGACTTTGCCGCGGACTCTGTCCCCACCGTGTGTGTCTTTCTAGATGATGGCTCCCTCTTCAGTCTTCCCTCTGCCGGGTGACACTCAGACACACACACACACACACGCACACACACACACACACACACACACACACACACACACACACACACACACACACACCACACACACACACACACACACACCACACACACACACACACACACACACACACACACACACACACACACACACACACACACACACACACACACACACGGCTCCCTCTTCAGTCTTCCCTCTTCAGTCTTCCCTCTGCCGGGTGACACACACACACACACACACACACACACACACACACACACACACACACACACACACACACACACACACACACACACACACACACACACACACACACACACACACACACATGGCTCCCTCTTCAGTCTTCCCTCTGCCGGGTGACACACACACACACACACACACACACACACACACACACACACACACACACACACACACACACACACACACACACACATGGCTCCCTCTTCAGTCTTCCCTCTGCCGGGTGACACACACACACACACACACACACACACACACACACACACACACACACACACACACACACACACACACACACACACACACACACACACACACACACACACACACACACACACACACACACACACACACACACACACACACACGGCTCCCTCTTCAGTCTTCCCTCTGCCGGGTGACACTCAGACACAAACCTGGAGGCAACGACTGCTTTCTATTTCCAGCAGTTCACGGCCCTCTCTAGCGCTCCGGCAGCCTCCCCTTCACACCTGGCACGCCGCACGGGCAAATCCCCGTTAGTTAATATTGACACAGCATTTACAAAGAGTTAGAGGTGCGCTGCAGGTGTTTATCGCCGCGGGCAGTGATCCGTGTCTTCCATGCAAAGGTCGGACCCCCGAAAGGTTAATTGGAAAACAAGACAGGTTCCGTCATGCCGACCCAAAAGTTTTTGTTTGTTTTCCGCGGCTGAGCTGAAGGACGGTGATTAAGGAGATGTAGAAACTAGTCGGTGTGTGTTCTGGATTTAGTTTTCACTTCGAACTAAAGGCCTCGACACACTTAAACACGGCTGACTCCAGAAAGCAAATGGCCCCATATGTTTGACGATATTGGGAAATGTTATCGAAATCGCAATGTGGGCGATTGCACTATTGAAATCCGATGAAGCATCACATCTGCTAAAGGCTAGGTATGTGTTAAAATAAACATTTTAATGTAGTAATGCTGAGATATACCGGCTTATACGTCTTATACGACAATAACGCTGCCAACATGAATCCCTTTTAATATCGTGAGCCATATTTAAATTCCTATATCAGTAGAAATAATTTCAAAGCCCTAATCATCAGTAATTACATGGATCAACAAATATAGCTAAAGCAGTCTGGTAAATCTAGAGAACTACATTTCTTTACTGTAAGACTTTAAAACCAGAAAAAGGCAATTTGACGATACGCAAAATCGAAGGCGATATCCAGTCTCTTAAAGCGATATATCGATATCATATTGGTGTCTTTCCCAGCCCAGCGCTGACTGACAGCTTACCTGACGCTACGTGCACGCTCCTATCTCCTATGTGAGGCCTGACTTGTGTGAAAACACTGTTACTCCCAGGTTTGTGTTTTATATCACTTTGGAACCGGAGCCAGGAACGCAAAGCGAGGGCCCCTCGAAGCTGAAGAGGAACCACTTTACAAGCAATTCATCACCTTGCCTCGGCCGCTCTCCGCTCTCTCCCTTCATGTCACTCTCTTTCCACTCATTTTTTAAAAATCTTTCTCTGGTTGTTCCCCTCTCTGTTCTCCCCCCTCATCTTTCTCCCTCCCCCCTTTCACGCCGCCGTCTCCCCCTCTAATCCTGCAGCCTTTTGCTTCTGTTATGGCGTTTGGGTATCTGACCTCGGCATCGCCTCTAATCCGGCTTAGTTCACTTAATGATGCCACTTGTGGTGCCGCGAGGCGCCGGCGAGAAGTCTATAAAAGCCTTCCATTAAAATGCAAATCCCAAAAAGTGGCGGCGGAGAAGCTAAGCGACACGAGAGTGGGAGAATTTGACCGCGGACCCCTTCTCTCTTTGGTCTCTCAGCTGTGCAGCAAACGCGCCCTCCAATAATAACTGATGCTGTGATTAGGAGCACTGCTGCGTGTTGGAAATAGACTCCCGTCCTCCGCAGAACAAAGCGAGGAAGAGAGGGGAAGCTTCTTCATCTCAGAGCATGCATTTCTGCCTCTGTTGTTGTCAGGAAATGAACAAATGGTTATCGATGTTCGGGGGGTAAATCTCCCATCTCTCCGCCAGGTTTTCCCAGCTGATACTATTTTCTCTGTACAAGGCAGGAAATGAATTTTCTCTGTGCGCTGTATCACCTCGAGTCCTACCCCCCCCCCTCCTCATCTCCTCTACCTTTTTATCAGGGTATTCTTCACTGAGAGAGGGGGGAAGCAGCTTCTCTTCATCTTTTCACCAAACAGGGCAGTTGTCCCGGGCAATAACACGCCGTATCATCGAGGCTGATACACGTTTCAATTCACAGAAATATTTGGATTTCTGAACGTATCTTTTTTTTTCTCTATGGAGGGATTATACCATATCATGTCCTGCACACCACTGTGTGTGTGTGTGTGTTTTAGTGAAACCATATCAGTGTGCTTTCCATCTGGTATTTAAATGAGAAACGTGTGATGCATGGTGTCTTTTATGTGTGTCTAGACGCGCAGAACAAGTGCCTAAAAGCTGCTAATTTAATTCCAAAATGCAATATAATGGAAATGATATTTACATATTATATGACTTTTCAACTGGACTGTAATGCCTGATATGTTTCCTGAGTCATCCACCCAAGCACCAATTAGCAAGTAGTTAATCAAGGGCACATAGGAGTGGCAATAGGACTGCTTCTCGTTACTTTGATTATTGATGTTCTTTTATTGATTCACCGCTTAGTCGCCAAACATCACGAAGTAATTAAAAATAGCCTTGATTTGAGTTTCATTTACGGTTATCTTAAAGCAGAGAATTTGTGTTTTTTTTTCCATTTGAATATACATTACATTAGCTTAAATAAAAATATGCATAATGACGACACAAATTACGTAACAATAGAAATACAACATGGATAGAACTCACAATAAGAGATACAAAACGGCTAATCTGGTCGTTTTGGTTTGTTTGTGTTGGACTATTGCCTTGCACAACATGTCGTTGTCTCGTGCTGCAACATGCACCCTCAACAGTAGACTTTGAGCAGACATTTTTGTCTAAAGAATAATAGGTCATTTGTGTTTGCCAACATGCTAACCTTTGTATCAGGTCGAGCTTCTCCTCCCAAACAGCGTCTAGCAATATCAGTTCTTCAGACAACACACACACATTGTTTTTGGCAGAGCAGCGCAGGTTTCTTGGCTCTGCACTGAAAACCTATTGAGAGTCAGCAGAGTGCATTCTGGGTCGCTTCACTGCGTCGCTGCTTTCCAGCCATTGGCCCGAAAAGAGCTCGCACAAAACAAATCTGTGACACACGTTGAACATGAAGATGAAGAGTACAAATCAGACCTTCCTCATAACAAAGTGTGGCCATACAGGTGCCATATGTCCGCTGAATGACACGCGCTTTAAAGCTTGGATGGTCCGTGCACGACATTAGCCCCTCTGATTAGCTGTGTCTGAGCGGGCAGGCCCTCTGCATCCGCGTGAGAGAGAACACATAGCACTGAGAGTCTTTTGAAGTGACTTAAAAAACAGTTTTAAAGTTTTAAACGGTGCAAAATGTGCATTTTCAACTCTACATTATTTTAATTCAATTCATTATTTACTATGCAATACTTTACCGTACATTAATGTGAGTTTTACCAAGAAAAGGAAATAGAAATGTAGAAACTACTTGAATTAATGTACTTACTTGTTCACTTAATTATCTGTAACCATAAGAGAGAAGCTCCGGCACAACATCCAGTTCATCTTAATGGTGTCGCAACACATCGATCATTCATTAAAGAATTCACATTTTAATATTATATAAAAAAAAGTAATTGCGCAAATTAGGATGACGACAGTAGTTTGACAACAATAACTGTTGTATTTTTGTATAAAATTAGTTACAATACATACAAATTAATAATGTAAGGTAGTATAACTGTTTCCACATAGCATGGTACTGTAGTTAAAGTCTATAGGGGATTTATTTATAAAAGAATAAGCCGTTCCACTGACTGTAAAAAAACGTGTACTTTGCACCAAATGTTCTGTGTTTTTGGTTGAAAGTTGTGTTTCTTGAGTCGACATGTTTTCTTTGACTTAAACACGTAATTCAGAGGAGACAAAGTGTGCTGCGTAGAGTGTGAGTAAATCATCTTGAATCAGTGAAGTGTTCCAAAGCACTGAAAACGTCCCATCTGTGCTCATTGGCCTCCGAGCGCCCAGAGGGAATAGGAGAAATTAACAAATGGCATTTCCTCAAAATTGCACTCTTACAAAGACTTCACCGCGATAACAATTTTAAAACGTGTACAAGGTGGAGATGTGAAGATTTAAAAAGCTTTGATGTCATAAATTGGCAATTCAAAGTGTAATTCCAAGGCTTTAAAATACATAAAAACAAGCTAAACATATTTAAAAATATGGGAAAGTAAATGCAAAATGTTATGTTTCATGTGGAACGACTTGAGCTCCCTTGAAAAAGAGATCAATGATCTCACTGGGATTTATCTGTATAAATAAAGGTTTGAAATTAAATGAAAAAATAAGCAAACTATATACATAAGCAGAATATAACAATTAATACTGCTTTGTGTTATTATATTTAAATATGTGGATTTATGTGGAATATGTGTATTTTATTTATATGTATAGTAAGTCTTTATATTTTAAACACACACTTTATCTTTAATTTTATCAGCACCTCGTCACTATTATTTATTTATATGTACAATTTTAGCAAGTTTTTATATTGTCCTGTACATTTCGTTTTAATAGTACACTCTGTCTCTTGTTGAAAGGACAATAAAGTTTGTCTAAGTGCAGACGGGTGTATTTTATGTATGTAAATACACTATTAAGAGCTCAGGAGATAAGCAGGCCTGTGGGATAAAACTGTCCCTGACTCCAAACTATAAAAAGAATAACTCAAAAGGATAATGTTTTATTTGTATCCCATCTACACAAATACACAAAGCATAGGAATAGATGTTACCTTGGGTCCACTTTAAATTACAATCATCTTCACTAACTTGAAAATGAAAGTAAATGAAGGACGTGCCCGGTCGGAGCAGCGGTGGGAAGTTAGTTGTGGGGAATGGAGGGTGTAAAGTGGGAAGGGCACGACGAGAGACGGGGAGATGTGGGGAGCATCTGCCTGTGGTCATGGTTCATTCACTTTCGCTATGGCCTCTCAGCTCTTTGAAAGTGCAAGACGGTGAAAGAAAGAGGCAAGAGAAGGGTGGAAGTGGGGGGGGGGGGGGGGGGTAGTAGAGTAGAGAGTTGGCATGGCACAAAATCTCCCCTTTATTTTCATCTGTTACATTCATCATATCCTCCAGTCGATCGCCCTCGTCGCGAGAAAAAAGTCTCGGAGGAAGTAAATAAAAGCCCGGAGCTTAAGACTAACTTGGGACGAGGGAGCGCTTGATCTCAGCGCCTGTGCAACCCAGGGGAGTGGGGCTCTCTTCCTATGCTTTTCACTTGAGGGTGTGAGAGGGGAAGTAATCAGAGCAGATCACAGTTTGAAATATCTTCTTGATCTCACTTAATTTTCATTTTGCGGAGTCCAGGAACAAAGAAGTGCATTTACTAATATGCTATAGAATAACTAGAAAAGCAGTAATTACTTCAGCATAAGTGATGCTATATGTTACAGAACACAAAGGTCAGTAATAGAAATAAGGATGCTTGGAGTTAGAGAAAGTAGACTCCATGTAATGTTGGTACATTAAACTGCAAGGACAACAAAGTTGCGTTTAATCTCCAAAGATATACTTTATAGACAGAAGAAAAAGAACGAAGTCCACAAGTACACAGCCTCTCTAAAGGACATTTTATTGCAGAGTGCACATTGCTAAATCTGATAAAAACTCTCTCTTATTTGTTCTTAAAAATGTGTCGTTCAGCCTCGCCTCCTCGCTGGAGCCATATCTGGTTGAAACGAGATAAACGGAGCGAATGCAAAACCAGAAAATCCAGTTGCAATCAAAAGAGGCTCCATCACGAGTTGTCCGAGCTCCCCTCCGCCTGTTGGATGGTCTCGGGGTTTTGGCCCTAAAGGGGGCGGGGGAATTGATCTGTGTGTGTGGCGTGACAAAGGCCGGGTGTTTGCATGTTAAAGAGGACTCTTTCCGGGGAAAGATGTGAGGTCACTGTCGGAGGCCTTTTGGCGCGGCGCTGATAAGGCAACACAAGCCAGAGCGTTCAGACAGCAGAAGACGTATCTGCTTGTGATGTCGCGTCGCACACACCCTCAAATCTATAGGAAGCTAACCGTCACTCTCGCCTCCTTCACCGATCCCACGGTGACCTCGAGGGCGTCAACGAAACCACAATCGACGACACAAGTCTACAAAAGTTCAGCTCAGAAATCAGGGTTTTTCTATAATCCGAATTGCTAATTTGCTTTCGAATCTGAAACTCGACGCTCATTCAGAAGAGAATCCTTTTATGCTTGTTCAGAAAGCCGCGCACATCCGAACGTGACGTCTTTGTCACAGGTTGCTTGTTGGTTGTGATGGTAATAGCTGGCCGTACAATGACAAGATAACCGATTAGGTATCTGAGCGATTATGGCGCTGAATACAGAGACATTAAGGATACGCCAGCGCAAAGTAAAGAGATGTTTCAACAACACAACGCGTCCAACTGTTCATTTAATTTACATAAATGTGCGACACTGATAACGGTCGTCTTATGTACATCGCAATTTAGTTTTAGTATCATGATGAAGTACATGTGTTCCCTTCAAGTCAACATTTCATAACACTGTTATAGATATCAATATATTACTCGATTTAAGATGATCTTATCATGCGGATCAATAACTGGACGATTGGATTCAATGTATGGTACATGGAATATCACAAGCTGATACAAAAAGAACCCAAAGATATTCAGTTTTCTCTGATGAAAAAAAGTGCTATTTTTGCATTAATACAAAGTAGTTTTGGTTTATAGTTGTAAAGAAATGTCCATAGATCAAATAATTGATTCGTGATAGCTTTGTGGCGGACACATTGCGTAGTTGATACTCGTCTTTTAAACTAGATCTCTTCACACTTCTTCTTCCCTCTCTGCCCCGTCTTCTCCGCGTCTCTCTGTTGGCTACACTCTTTCATTTGTGAGTCCTTTGTCCTCCTCGTTTTGTCCCATTAAACCCAGACGTGTCGAGGCATGCCCGTCGCTATAGCTGTGCCCGAAAAGCCCGAAAAGCATGGCAGAGCGGGACAGATGGTTGCTAGGGAGGTTGCCAGGGCGGATCAGTGTGTGTGTGTGTGTGTGTGTGTTCAGTATCTCAAAGCCACGCTTCACTGTCGGACAATGGGCCGGGTTGTGGCACCAAGCCGCGACCCAATAATGCCGGTGCCGCTGAGGGTTGCGACCTGGAAACGGCGTCCGGCTGTGATAACAGTTGGCCGAGCGACGGGGAGGAAACCGTGTCAGTGTCGCCACGTCGAAACGCGTGAATGTCACTGTCCTAACCTCCGACTCTTTTATTTTCCCAATCAACACACACCCCCTCCTCCTCCTGGTCTTCCTCGCCTCCATCTTGAGGAAAACAACATGGCAAGACGCTGGAGACGACCCAACATGTGTAGATTGTAAGGAGAAATAGCAGCACGTATTAGATTATTAAAACAGCCCAACAACAGACAATTCATTCAAACCAACATCTCAAATGAATGTAGGCACGACTGGTTTCCCAAAATAAAAGGATTCCCGTTGATTTACTATTCTGGGCTTGGTTTGGAATCCACGTCTTTGCTTTGAAGTGACTTTCTGCACTCTTATCATCGCTGTCTTTCGGTTTATGTCGAAAGAACGCTCCGTCTTGTGTGCAGCCATAATACAGACACTCGTGAATTATACCACGAGACACGTGGTGTGTATTCCATCTCTGAATACATCGAATACACACTTTTCATACGAGAACATCTCCGTGAAACTGGGGTTTAATTGCTACAGAACCTCCACTTGTTTCCGAACCATTTACGGTGGAGTTGTCTTCTCCAAAGACTCCAAAGGATGTGTACATTTTGGCTGAATGTTAACGGGACAGATTACACTCAGCAGGTGAGTCTGGGGGCAACAGGGGCCGGGCTGCTAGCGGTTTATGCCAGCAATAACTCTAATGGAGCACTTTCAGAGCTCCTGGGAGGGGATATCAAATGATGTCAACCGCGTCATAATCCAGACCTGGCTTCATGTTGGAAAGGAGGGTTCGGGGCTTATCGTGACTTCTCTGATCTGACATCTGATGACTGGAGAAAATCACTGTACATCTGACAGTGTGGAATATATTACGTTTCACGGGTCCATCGCATACTTTTAAGTACTTTTTAGGCCTTTTATCAAACCAGTAAAACACGTTTGAGTTTAAAAGATGCAGGGTTTTAGTGAGTAAATATCTCAAAGGAAACACGGTGTAAACAAAGCCAGCAGCGGGTGACGGCGTTTCAACAAGAGGCTTCGTTCTTCAATTACAGCCTCGGAGTCTTTAAGACTAAGATATTGTTATCTGTCTAGCCGCTACACTCCATGTCTGATGTCTTGCTCTCACAAGTAGGTCCCTCAGGTTTTCCTCTGATGCGCCGTAAAGCCGCAATGTCGTGTTTCTGAAGTCGTGATGATTTAACCATCAGTCGATTGTTGTTTACTCAGAATTGAGTGTTGATGATGGCGGTGTCTCGATCGGGACCAAACATGACCTAATACTTAGGTAACGGCTGTAAATGCTGGATTTAAACGTCTTAAAAACGATTTAAAATCCCCAAAAATGCTTCCACAGGTCTTACGTTTCATCGCCTGTAATTGGACTCCTCTGTTAGGATAAAGATTAAAGTCACGGTCAGCTGAATAATTAGCTTTAAAGCGCTGAGGCTTGAGTAGAAACCTGACAAATTCTGGTCGTGCTCGGCCAGAAAGTGACAGCCAAGAATCGACCGATGAACCGTCATCCACATTAGCACCCTGTCACACTGAAGAGGCCTATTGAAGCACCGCGGGGTGCCGTCAGGAACAAACCTGTGTGTGTGCTCTCATTCCCTCCTTTCAGCCAATGACTGATGACGTTCCCCTCCAGCTCTAGTCGACATTGTGGCACAAAGAGGCACTCCGGGTGAAACAAAGACTCTCTAATTGTGCCTTTGAGCGGGCGCTTGGTCGGTCAGCTGGTGGTCAGACGGGTCCCTCGGGTGCTGCCGTCCCACAGACCGACTGAGGCCTGCTGCACCCAGAGGAAATTAGGAGGCTTTGTGTGTCCCGTGTAGCTGCCTGAGCTACACTCATATTATCCCGGATTGTCTGCTGAAATTCCAGATTTCTATTCAAGATTTACTTTAAGGACATGTTAGCCTCACGATGATCCGAAAAGATAATGCACATTTTCAAAAGCCACAAGACTATTTTTAGAGACCCTGAAGACCTTGTAATACCTGTAATGTGGACGCAACATGAAGGCTTCGCGTCTAAACGAGGTTGCGCTGAGTGACATTTCACAGTCAAGTTATTTCGACACCCTCTTTAAAGCAGCTCGAATGTGTCCCCTACGAGTGTCCTGTGGATTTAGTTGGACAATAAACATAGACTGCAACAATTATTGAGAAGACAACGTCCTTGCACTTCAATACACCTGTGGTTTGTGTTTCCATTGTCTTCACATGATCTACAACATGCTTTGAAGACGGATTAAAAGCAGCCAGACGGGGCTCGATCTGCGATAATTGGATAAGTGTTGACTTTGGCAAATAAAGTTGATGGGAAAACACGCCGACGCCAATAATGCTGATTTCTAACTCTGTTATTTGATCACGCTGATTAAAAAAGAGACATTTGGTGTTTTTCTTATTGAAAAGCAGAAGTAAAGTGGACGTACATTAATTAAAAATGACTGGAAAAATAGTCTGCAACAAAAAATAGACTGACAACAAAACAAAGCAGTGACAGCAATTATATGCAATGCAGCCGTGATTGACTGCAAAATATACAAACATGTGGAGCTTAAAATAGTGATGTGTGTCGTCCACATGGTGCAGAGGGGGGGTTGTGAGGCGGCTGCATGCTGGTGGTCTGATGTTTTTGGGGGCCATTTGGCTCCATTGTTAGCCATTGTTAAGAGCGGCCATTGAAGGCTAACCCTGCCTCTCTGGCTGAGGTCGATGCGGTTTGATGACGTTGTAATGGATACTAAATGACTCTTTAAAGAGGTGACGCGAGGGCAATGTTTTAGCATCTAATAAACCTCTTTTTTACAACCAGCATGTCCTCCAAATGTAATTACTAATAATCCAAACAAAAGACTGCTTAATAGTTGAAGAATCCACAGCAGTGTCGTGACAAAATCTCAGCATCAAAACATGTTTTCCTCAAAAGCAGGCGGCTATTTGCGGCGTCTCCCATGTAGCGGCATGTCGCGAGGAGAGTGTTTGTTGTTTCTGTGAAAGGACAGCCTGCTCTTAGAGACATTTCAGTGTGTGTGTGTGTGTGTGTGTGTGTGTGTGAGAGAGAGGCAGTGTGTGAGAAGAGGCCGGCTGCTCGGGTGAAGCAGCGACAGACGACAGACTGAGAGTCAGTCTGCTCCCGCTGAGCCGCACTGCTGTGCTCTGAACACACCACTAGAACGTGCTCTTCTGCAGATTATACATTACTCACTCGCTCAGAGTCACCGCTTCACACACACACATTCCCATGCCTCACACACTCTGGTCCACTGCGTATACAGTACGACTTATTGACTCACGTGTGTGGAGAAAAGTGTTGGAGTTGCAATTTATTTGTATTTGTTCTACTTTTTTTTTTGCACACGCTTTAACCTGTCTGTGAATGTGTGTGTGTGTGTGTGTGTGTGTGTGTGTGTGTGTGGTGTGTGTGTGTGTGTGTGTGTGTGTGTGTGTGTGTGTGTGTGTGTGTGTGTGTGTGTGTGTGTGTGTGTGTGTGTGTGTGTGTGTGTGTGTGTGTGTGTGTGTGTGTGTGTGTGTGTGTTTAGGGGTGTCTGGGTGTTTGTTTTTGACAAGTATTTACATGCATGTGTGTGAGTGGGGATGCAATTATTTTAAAGAACTTAAAAAAAATATTGTACTGTAGGGTTTTCAATCCTTTCCTTATTATTATTATATAATTACTATGTACAAATTATATTTAATTGTTGCAGTAATACATTTATTTCGAGGTGTTTTAAATTTAAATTTGAAATAAAAAACATAATTTAGGGACAATTTGTCATTCCTTGCCTTGTAACCAAATCATTTAATAAAATGCAAATATGAAAAGAAAATCGACTTAATTTAAATGAATGTTTCCAGGCTGAACAAATATGAAAAAAATGGTCTGAAATACTCGAAACAAGTCTCCAAAGAACCTCTTCCACTCCACACGGGTGCAGGATCTGCCACCGGTGCATTGATTTAATGTGGCGCTGTCAGGCGGATCAGTTTGACACGGAGATAAGGGGTGGAGCTAACGGCTGCGGCTGAAAGGCAAAAGGGGCGGGGCGAGTGTCTGAAGAAGAAGACGGATGGAGAGAGGGCTTTCATCAGCTCTCTGTTTCTGTGTCTCGATGCTCGCTGACATTTCATGACCACTCAGAAACAGGATGGGAAAAGTGCAACGGAAATATCGTTTGAAAAAGAGCCAAAGAGAATCGAACACAGAAAGAAGAGTAGATAATACACGAAGAAAAGTTACAATGCAGTGTAAGAAATTAGTAAATGTTTGACCTCGATTTAAAATAACTCAAATTTGCCGCAGTTTTAAAATAAAGTAACATTTATTTTAATGTGTTTTGCTTCTGCGAAATCCACTTTTCTGTATTGTTTAGATACTCTCCATGCTTAAGGCTTGTATATGAAGACCCTATAGCAGGTTGTATGTGGTCTGCGCCTCCTTAGCAGGGTAATACATGTAGATATCCGTCGGCACAGACATTAAGGTCTCCACGCTACACTGCACTGCCAGTTGAAACCTGCTGATGAGGACGGTCAGAGCACCAACTCTGCCTCAGAAACACCACAGACCGCCATCGCCATTTCTTATCGCCACTAATACTCAACCACTGAGTCTGGTTAAGTTCCCCGGGGTGTGTGTGTGTTGCTCTGTTATGAATATATGACCTGTACGGCACATCGGGAAAACATGTGCTTGCTAAGTCAGAATTTGCAGCAAAAGTGATAAATAAACGTGAGTGGATCCCGCTGGGTGCTGACCGAATGACAATAGAGGAATTCCCAGTGGAGCCATTGACTCCCAGTGAGAGCCCTCTGTCCCAGTGGAGTCCCATATTTCTTCTTTGGAGTCCCCCGTGTGTCCTCCATCACTCTTAAGACAGTAATTATTTATTCGTTTTCAATTAGCAGCCGTCACCCAGTGTGGACACATAGCCCTCGGAGGACGTGGCTATTTCCTGCAAGCTGCAACACCTGATTAATCATCATTTCCCCTTGAACAGATAGATTATATAGAAATGAACCTAACCAACTGTTCTTTTCTGTTCCTCCTCTTCCACATAGGCTGTTACTGGTGTCAGAGAGGCCAACCACACGGCCGGCCAGCGCTGAAGATCAAAGTAAGAGACACATGTATCTGTTCTTGTGAAATGTGCAGTGGAAATGATGCCAACGTTGTGGTCACTCGTTTAATAACCTGTGGAAATATGTCTCACACTGTGCAATTGTAATTGCAACACAAGACCACAGGAAGTCACTGCGTCCGACCTGGAAATAGTCAGACACATATCCCTTTGGGGAAACACAAATAGTCATTTT
>NC_047504.1:11414174-11416405 GCF_902827115.2 Pseudochaenichthys georgianus | reverse complement strand
CACATCCTCCCTCTTGTCCTGCTGCAAAGAGGATGCTACTAATTATCCTCGCTCCCTTCTGTGTCTCCATGTGTTTGTTTCCTGTCGGGCTTTACTGAAGAAGACAGCCATGTTGGGAGTAATTTGTCTCCACTGGCCTTCTCCCTCTTGACATCCCTCGCTACGTGTGCACTGTGAGAGCCCACTTCCTGTTATGTTCCGCTCCAATATGTTTGAGTTTTTGGCTTTGGTTTAACATTTGCACTAAGACCAGGAACCAGATATTAGCCTGTCAGGGATCTTCACTCCACAATCCTTTACGAGTCATTCCATGAACTCTCGACTCACTCTTACATTTCTGCTGCAATTTTCTGTGCACGAGCTACAGGCGGGATGTCGGGGCAAAGCACAAAAAACCCAGGAATGTCATCCAGCCAGCGAGGGCAGGCGAATTGCAGAAAGGCCACAAGTCTTTGAAGTTACGCCGTGACAGTTGTGCAGCGAAACCTGATCACTTCTCATTATTTTGATGGGAAAATCAGACAAACGGTTCACTTGAGGTTTATTTTAGCGCTGCTCGCCGCCTGTCAAAGCACAGCGTACTATAACTATACTACAGTGCACACACACACACACACACACGCACACACACGCGCACACACACATATGAAAAGCCTGTAGAGTTGGTTTAGATGAAGCAACAAAGAACATATTCATCTTTGTAAAGCAGGCTTGTAGTTTGTGTTACGGTCTGTTTTGTTTTAATGTGCTGTTTCCCACACACACACACACACACACACACACACACACACACACACACACACACACACACACACACACACACACACACACACACTGGATACATCTGCAGTGCTTGTTTCCATTAGTTTTTACTTACATCAGAAACGTGTGCCCTCAAAAGTTGCCATGTTTTATGGACATGGCCGGTACCCACTTTATTCATTCATTAAATCCTTAACATATAAATGAAAACTTTATTTAAAAAGATTATTTAACTGTCCGTGAGTTGGGCTGACTAGGTTTATGACCTCACCTTTATCCCCCACTTAGTTATCAGTGACAGCAATGCATTGTGGGCAATGTAGTTGGCACCAGGTTTTCACTGGCAATTGTCAGTCAGAAAATGTTGATCTGAAATATCAGTATATAAATAATACACAATAAAAAAATGTCACTAGGCAACACAACACATTGGATTGTGTGTGTGTGTGTGTGTGTGTGTGTGTGTGTGTGTGTGTGTGTGTGTGTGTGTGTGTGTGTGTGTGTGTGTGTGTGTGTGTGTGTGTGTGTGTGTGTGTGTGTGTGTGTGTGTGTGTGTGTGTGTGTGTGTGTGTGTGTGTGTGTGTGTGTGTGTGTGTGTGTGTGTGTGTGTGTGTGTGTGTGTGTGTGTGTGTGTGTGTGTGTGTGTGTGTGTGTGTGTGTGTGTGAGCAGGAGGCGGTAAAGCTGCAAAGACAGCCTCTGTTCCTGTGACTGACAGGATACAAGACCCTATTAGATGTTATATTTAAAGTGCCTTGTCCAATCAAAGTGTCACTCCCAGTAAGGGGCGGGGTCAGAGAGGGACACAATGCTGTTTCCCCCGTCGATTGACAGCTAACAAGCTCCTATTAGGTCCTCTGTCACTCACACCGCCGCCGTTTGTGGCTCTCAGGTTGTATTTTGTTGCTCTGAGCTTGGAATGTTTTTTTTATTTCATGCTTCATGACGGAAACATTCAAAAGGGATTTGTGTGGCTGTTTCTTGTGTTGTGTGAACGGGGGGGAAACAGCTGTTGAAGCCCACTTGAATGGCTTCCTTTAGGATGTAATGAGATGCTGAGAGTGCGGCTAATCTCTATTCTTCTGCCTAAGTCCGCTGTTTAACCAGGGACATGAATATGTGTTGGGTAAATGGCTATTCCCCCTGCCCTGGAAGCAATCTGTTCACTTCAAAGGTTAAGGGGGGGGGGGGGGGAGGCAGCGTTTCACTTTCCCCTCCCTCCCCGCTAAATCCCTGTCTTTTCTCTTTTCATTAGAGCCTCTTCCTTCTCAGGAGCTTTCTGTCTTCCAGCCGTAAAATCACCTTTCTGCATTCCTGAGAGGTTTCCAGTGCGCAGTCTGGACACGTTGTTTACTTCTAATTGAGACAAAAAACATGTCGATGTTGTAGTTTTTCTCCACGTCTTCCTTGATATTGTTCGTCCTCTCCTTCCTCCTTCTCGCCCCCTCCTCAATCCGTCTTTTCCAGCCTC